>NC_134831.1:3290665-3328502 GCF_004210375.1 Tachypleus tridentatus | reverse complement strand
TTTTACTAACGAATAGTGGGATTAATCGTCACGTTATAGCGATTTAAGAGAAGCCCAAGAGTTGGCGGTGGGTGGTAACGACTAGCTGCCTTCCCTCTAGTCTTACACTGCTAAGTTAGGTAAGGCTGGCGCAGATAGCCCTTGTGTAGCTTTGACGCAGTTCAAAAACAAACTTTCAAAACTAGTTTTTTCCTGAGTAAGTTGACTGATGTATGTGAATGGTAAACAGGATTAGTTTTTCTCATGTCAGTTTTCTATTCAGAAAAAAAAATTCAATGCAGCAAAATATCTGAGATCATATTTATTGAAACTTGTTATATACACAAAATCCATTCAACTCAGTTCTATTGTAGAACACAATTAATAATAAAATATGATCTGTGACGTCAAATCTGTAACGTTAATATTCGTGACGTTAAAATATGTACAGTTAAAAATTATTAGAGTAAAATCTGTAACGTTAATACTTGTGACGTTAAAATATGTACAGTTAAAAACTATGACAGTGAAATTTGTGATGTTAAAGTAGATGAAGGTAAAATGTGTGACGTTCAAACTTTTTGTGGCGTTAAATTTTTAGCGTCAAGTGTTTAACCCTGCAGTAAAATTACAACTAAAGATCTTTAGTGAAAAGTATTAATTATCTACAACATTTTAATACGAAAGTCAGAGTTAAATGGCCTAAAATCGTTTCGTGTTATCTTTCTCAGTCTATCTAGTGTCATGAACAGCATTTGTATCTCAAGAAGGCTGGAATGGGTACCAACACTTTTACAAAAATAAAACACAGAATAATGTCTTAGGTTATCTTCAGGTTAACAAAGAGAGAGTTTGGTAAGTCGTTTATACCCATACCAGCCGTCCTGAGATACATTTTCACTTAAAGTGGGTTTCTCCTTAACACTAATGAATAGCATTCGTTTGTCAAAAGTTTGCGTAATGCATTGGGTTTTCATCAATTGCCAAAATATGTTATGCCACTAGATGGCGCTCTAGCTAGAATAAAGAATATATTTTTTTTAAATTTTACTCAGAATGATAACAGTAATTGTCCTTAATATACAGTATTTGCAGTCTGTTACTAGCTGAAATCGTATGATAAAATGTCGCTTTTGCCAAAGATAGTCGTTATTGTCTCCATTACAACCGAAAGATACACCTTGAAATGTCTTATCGTTTATAAAAATTAAAAAAATCTCATCAGCAATGGTTGATGTAGTTCAGTGGTTTGCAGTCTTCGCCCGCTTGTTATAAAAATGCGCCTCTAATTTGGATCCGCAAATGCACTAGTATAGTGACATAAGTAGTTTCGTAGTTAAGCACAAAGCTACACAATGTTCCATCTGTGCTCTGCTCCCCACGGGTATCAAAACCAGGTTTATATCGTTGTAAATCTGTAGACTGAGGAGGGGGTGCACTATAAGTGTGCCAGCAAAATCTCACTATTCAGTCAGATAAAGACAGTCCAAGAAACTAACTTAGGTACTGTTGATTATGTGACGTTCATGTAGTCTGTGTGTTTAAAGTTACAGAAGGGAAGGGTATCAGCAAGTAACCATTCAATACTTTTTTTTAATTCTAAAAGAAACTGACTTATAAATAGCATTTATAAGTACACAATCTTACGCTTTAATCTGAAAAATAGATCTCTTCCGATGTTTTTAGAAAATGACAAAAGAAAAACAATATGTGTGCCACTAGTGATGTAAGAGATTTGTAGAAAAACTAATTAAAATAATTGCAAAATAATATTTTATTTTGACACTTTTAAATGAAGGACTATTTTGTAACGAAAGATAAAGTTTAAATCCAAATATCGTGTGAATGTTACTGAATATACATATATAATTACGATGATTCATTATTAATATATTATGAAACAATGAGAATGACGTTACAAAGAAAACAAAACGTCAGTGATTGATAGTTTTTCACATTATGTTAGGTCTGTCAGTAGTTTAGTTGTGCAAATTACAGTTAGTGCATTGCTGTATTTGGGCCTACAAAAGGAGGGACAGCATTTATATATATGTTAAACAGCAAAAAATCATCCTTTAACTGGAAAAAAAAATTGGTAGAGTTTGTATATATAACAAAGACAGGAAATCGTGCTTTAACTAAAAAGGATTGGTAGAGTTTGTATATATAACAAAGGTAGAAAATCATGCTTTAACTAGAAAAAGATTGGAAGAGTTTGTATATATAACAAAGACAGAAAATCATGCTCTAACTAAAAAATATTGGTAGAGTTTGTATATATAGCAAAGACAGAAAATCTTGCTTTAACTAGAAAAGGATTGGTAGAGTTTGTATATATAACAAAGACAGAAATCATGCTTTAACTAGAAAAAGATTGGTAGAATTTGTATATATAACAAAGACAGAAATCATGCTTTAACTAGAAAAAGATTGGTAGAGTTTGTATATATAACAAAAGCAGAAAATCATGGTTTAACCAGAAAAAGATTGGTATAATTTATATATTTACTCTTGAAAAAAAGAAACGCAAAAGGGATAATTTTTATTTTAAAGAGAAATATATGTAATAACGTTACAAGCTCAAAGAATGTGATGTTACACGTGTTAAGGCACTGATTGTCAGACCCAAATGACAATAAAAGTTGTGCACTTTGAAAACGGAGGAAAACAACGGATTTTTCGCCAAAACGCATTCGTGTCTAATAAATTTGCTTGAGAGATCTGCATCTTCTGCAAGTGCAACATGTGCAAAACCCTATAAAAGTGACGGGTTCTCGGTTTCCATAGCTCAGTGTTAAGCCACCAACACGCAATACAGTTACGCCAAGACTGACTGAAGCACAACGCAACAACGCCATTGGTCGATTGGAAGCAGGCGAATCTCGATCAGATGTTGTCAGAGCTGTGAAAGTCCACCAAAGCATCATCACAAGGCTATGGAATCGTCACCAACAACATGGATCAACTCCTGACCGTCCACGATCTGGCAGACCTCGTGTGACCACGATCGCACAAGATCGCTACATCCGGTTACGTCACCTTCGGGATAGGACCACCACTGCAACGTCTACTGCCTCAACCATACCAGGGCTGCGTAGGATTTCCGATCAGACCGTACGCAACCGTCGACGAGATTCTTAGGCCCCATGTGCAACCCATCATGGTGAACGTCAACGACGTTTTTCAACATGACAACGCCCGTCCTCACACAGCCCGACTCACCACTGTCTTCTTAAGACACCACAACATCAACGTTCTTTCCTGGCCCTCCAGATCACCAGATTAAAACCCCATCGAACATCTTTGGGACGAGTTGGACCGACGTTTGCGACGGCGACAACCTCAATCGCAGACTCTAACTCAGCTTGCAGCAGCTTTGCAGGCTGAGTGGACAGCCATTCCACAGGATGTGATTCGTTATCTCATCGCTTCCATGGGCAGGAGATGCCAAGCAGTTATTGATGCTCACGGGGCATACTCGTTATTGACGTTGAGTGACGTTAAACTTCAACTAGTGAGCGTGGACTTCGCCTTTGCAGACTTTGATGTTCAGCAGTGAATGTGCAAAGTTTCACACATGTCATACAAAACTACCCGGAATAAACTTGTTAACAATTTGTCTCAAATTTTGCCTTTTGCCTTTCTTTTCTTGAAGAGTATATATAACAAAGACAGAAAGTTGTGTTTTAACTAAAAAAAGATTGGTAGGGTTTGTATACACAAAGGGTTTGTACATATAACGAAATGCCACTGAACTACTTTTAAGAACTGTCGGTTTATCTTGTCTTATATTAAGTTACTTGTTAACATCAGAAGCAATTCACCACCATTATGTAGTGTGTCTCCGCCATCTTTCTGATGTCATCAGTTGGTCTTCTCTGTCTTTTCCTATCAGTATAGCCCAGCTTGTTGTTAATATTATAATGTTTGCATGTTCGGCACAGAGTTCCAGAACGTTGACGACTTGCTTAACCACAAACAAACAAAATCCGAACAATAAAAGTGTAAAGTTAACATATATAATCCAATAAACATAAATTCATTGCCTATTGAACCGAATTTGTGAGTTCATGAACGAGTATTCGATTCGATAAGTTCGTAAAGAATGCATTAGTTCGTTATAGTAATGTAAAACAAAACAAGTGGTAATATTTGATGTTAAAAATATTAAGAGTTATTGTTTTGTGAATACACCAGTGCGAAACCTTATGGTTGAGGCACGTCACCATTCTTGGTTTTATAGGAAGAACCTCTGGTGAAAGGAAACTCACTGCAAATATTGCGATCAGCATGAGAGGCAAAAACGACAAGCTGCCTTTTTGTTGACAAGGGTAAACGGAGGGGATAAGAAAAGATAGGATTAAAAATGTTCTCCTGCAGTTTATTCTCCATAAACATTGGCACTATCGAGGAAAAAGGTTTTTTAGAGATAGTTAGAACATTGCTTATGATGTATTGGAAGGTTTCTGTACAGTGGAGATTACGAATGATAAATATGATGCGAAAATATTATACTGGGCAAGATGCCAAAGTCGGAAGTGAATGTTTACGTTGGGCACGGGCTCTTCAGCGAGCTTTCGCCAGCTGAGGCTCTAGGGTTAAAGATGCGCCCTCTTCATTTATGTAAGACATTCTAATTTACCAAAAGGAATTACGACGCGTTTTACACCTTTACAGATTCTCTTTGAAATTAAATTTATTGACATATTGAGTAGTTATTAATATTTTCAATTAAGATTTCGTTACGCGAATAATATGCATATTAAAAAAAATTAGAATAGTTTCTCGTTTTTGTAGGTTTTTTTTTTTCCCGCAAATTGAGTCAACTATCAAACAGTGCAGAGGGCGTATTCCCTTTCGTACGATGGTCTGGGCGTGAGCAATTGGCTTACGTTCAGGAATCCAAATCCATGGCTCTATGATTCACGTGTCGTTAATGTAAATATACAATCGCACACCCTGTTGGTGTGTTATAGTGTGGTTGTCAAATCCTATTTCACGATTTGATGAACCCAAGAGCTAAGAAACTGTTTCACTTTGTAGTTTCTTAGTTCGAAAGTAAGAAAAACTAGCCCCTGTGGAGTTATATGCTATTTGTTCCAAAACAAATAAACCTTTGTAGAAATGCATTTCTGTTTAAATGACAAACGTCCTAATATAAACAATAGTGCTCAACTCGCAGCTGTTTATTCACAGAAGGACTTTACTATTCCCATTGTTCTGTATGAATCTCTCTCGGTAGTCAAGTGTTCTAGCGTATTCACTAAGGACATTTTCTCAGGATGATTTTCAATTTCGCGCAGAGCTACACGAGAGCTATCTACACTAGCCTTCATTAATTTATCAGTGAAAGATCTACCTCCTACTCTCTGATCAACAAACAATGAGATTGGCCTTCATAAATAACGCCCCCACGGTTGAAAGAGCGAGAATATTTAATGTGACGAGGATTCGAACCCATGGCCCGAAGACTGCCCTGACTACCTGGTCAAGACGGGCCATTCAAGATGGTAATAGCATGGTTAAGAGCAGACATGCAAAGGTAATTAGTTCAATATGGCTTACTTAGAGAGAATACCAGTCATTGATATAAATACAGAACAAACAAACATAAACAAAACAGAAGATGGAAATTAAACAGCGATAAAAACACGTAATATCAAAACTTCGGCCATGTTAGGCCTAACACGAAATTTAATGATGACGAGAAACCCACTTGAAGTAAAAATGTATTGTAAAGACAGCTAGTAATGATCAATTTTAAAACTCTCTATTTAATCTGAAGATGATCTAAGATGGTAGAAACGTTGTTCCGCACTTTATTTAAATTAAAGTTTTAATACCAATACTAGTCGTCTTTAGAAAAACAAAAAATTTTGTTTTATTGTATAATATAATTCTACGGTTATTACAAGTTCTGGTATAAATGCCGTAAAACATAAGAATGTCCACTAAATATTGTACTTGTTCTATTATTTTTAATTATTCTTTCTCAGTGACTGATAATAGATTGTTTAATTACTTCTAAAGTAAATAACGTTATGGATAATTTTGAAAATAAATCTGTAGTTAGTTTGTTAACATTACAATTTTAGGCCTTTTAGATTTTCAGTATTTCGCCGACAATAGGCATTTAAAATGTTACATTGCCAATGCTTTAAATATTATTAGAGATGTCATTTCACATGTTGCATATATCTAGTGTCAGTTCACAACTTTTAATAAAACATTTTAAAAAGAAACATTGACCTGGCATAACTAGGTGGTTAGGACCCCCTTATTATGGGTTCGAATCCCCCGTCACACCAAACATGTTCGCCCTTTCAGCAGTGGGGCGTTATAATGTGATGGCCAATCCCACTATTCGTTGGTAAAAGAGTAGCCCAAGTGTTGGTGGTGGGTGGTGATGATCAGCTGCCTTCCCTCTAGTCTTACACTGTTAAACTAGTGAAGGCTAGCGCAGATAGCCTTAGTGTAGCTTTGCGCGAAATTGAAAAAACAAACAAACAAGACATGAATTTCTAACCTGTGTGGGTTAATTAGAAAGACAGGAGCCGTCTAATAAGTTATTCAGATAACGGATAAAGGCATCGTATATTGTCTTTAAATAATATTAAATCTTAATAATTTCACTTAAAAGTCGTAACTTTGCTTAAACAACAACAAAGACTACTTAACCACCTAGTGGCACAGCGGGATGTATTCGCACTTACAACATTACAAACTGGCTTTTGGTGAACAGATCACAGATAACACGGTGTGCAGCTTAATGCTTAATTACAAATAAAACTTTCTAGTTTAGGCCAGAATAATAACGAATTTTTATAATTACATTGTACTTATTACAATATCTATCTGTATATAGCGGATAACAGTTAATCCCACATTTCATGGTTTCCTATAGAACAACATTTGTTATAAGATATCAGACACAAAATTATGCTATATTCTAACTGGTCCATTACAGGTTCCCAGTCATAATAACAACATTTTTGTAACGTTTTATTTCTTCAGAACGCCTATGAGAATTGATAGATACAGCTTTATAAATTCATCTCCGTAATAATTGTAAAAACAACACTAAACCTATTAATTAATAAAACTGTGTAAAAAGGTCAAGAAAAATTATATTCTTAAGCGTGCAATTGTTATATTGGTCTTTTCGATACATTGAAACAAATAGAAAAAATTATATTATTAAGCGTACCATTGATATATTTGTCTTTTCGATACAGTGAAACAAATAGAGGAAGAAAATTTCTTTTAAGCAATAAAATATTGAGAATCAAACAAATCATAACATAGATATCGACAAAAAAAAAGTATAAAAGGACATCAGGCAATATTCAAATGGTGCTGTACGATATAACACAGTTTGATTACAAGAATACACTGTACTGTACGATGTGACAAAGTTTAATTACAACAGTACACGGTGTTGTACGATATAACACAGGTTAATTACAACAATACTCGGTGAGTACGATGTAATACAGTTTAACCACAACAATACACGGTGCTGTACGATATAACAAAGTTTAATTACAAAAGTACACGGTTCTGTACGATATAAGGCAGATAAATTAACAATATTTGGTGTTGTACGCATTGTAAATAACACAGTATAATAAGAACAGAACACGGTGCTGTACGAAATAACACAGTTTAATTACAAGAATACACGGTGTTTTACGATGATAACACCGTTTAATCACAACTGTACACGGTGCTGTACGATAAAACACAGTTTCATTACAACAATCCACGGTGCTGTATGATATAACAAAGTTTAATCACAAAAGTAGACGGTGCAATACATATTGTGAATAACACAGTTTAATTACAAAATTAGACGGTGCTGTACGTTATAACACATTTTTATCACAACAATACACGGTGCTGTACGATATAATAAAATTTAATTACAATAGTACACGGTTTTATCAGAAATAACACAGTTTAATTACAACAGTACACGGTGCTGTGCGCATACAGAATAACACAGTATAATTACAACAATAAAAGGGGCTATACGAATTGTTAATAACACAGATTAATTACAAAAATGCAAAGTAGTGTACGATATAACACAGTTTAATTAAAAAAGAACACGGTGCTGAACGAAAAAACTCTGTTTAAATACAACAATCTACGGTGCTGTACGCATTGTAAATAATACAGTTTAATTACAACAGAACAAAGTGCTGTACGATATAAAACAGTTTAATGTCAACAATACACGGTGTTTTACGATAAAATACGGATTAATTACAGCAATACACTGTGTTGTACCATATAACACAATTTAATTCCAACACTACACAATGCTGTACGATATAACACAGTTTAATTTCAACAATACATTGTTCTGCACGTCATAACACAGTTTAATTAAAACAGTACACGGTATTGTACGATATAACACAGGTTGATTACAACAATACACGGTAATGAACGCATTCAAAATAACACACTTTAATTACAAAAATACATGGTGCTGTACGAATTCTAAATCACACTGTTTAATTACAAGAGTACAAAGTGGTGTACGATATAACACAGTTTAATTACAACAATAGTCATTGATTTACGATAGAAAACAGTTTAATTAGACAGTACACGGTACTGTGCGATATAACAAAGTTTAATTACAACAGTACACGGTGTTGTACGATATAACACAGTTTAATTACAACAATACATGGTGCTGTACGAATTATAAATCACACAGTTTAATTACAACAGTGCAAATGGTGTACGATATAACACAGTTTAATTACAACAATAGATATTGATTTACGATAGAACACAGTTTAATTAGCCAGTACACGGTGCTGTACGATATAACATAGTTTAATTACAACAGTACACGGTGTTGTACGATATACTACATATAAATTAACAATACTAAGTGTTGCACGTATTGAGGATAACTCAGTTTAATTACAACAGTACACGGTGATTTACGGTATAACACAGTTTAATTACTACAGTACACGGTGCTCCACGATATAACACAATTTAATTACAACAGCACACGGTGCTGTACGATATAACACAGTTTATTTTACAACAATTCACGGTGCTAAACGATATAACATATTTTAGTTACAACAGTACACGGAGCTGTACGATATAACACAGTTTAATTACACTACACGGTGCTGCACGATATAATACAGTTTAATTACAAAATTACAAAGTGCTGTTCGATATAACATAGTTCAATTGCAACAATACACAGTGCTTTACGATATAACACAGTTTAAATACAACAATACACATTGCTTTACGATATAAAACAGTTTAATTCACAAGTACAATGTGCTGTACAATATAATACAGTTTAATTACACCAGTGTACTGTGCTTTACAATATAACACAGTTGGATTACAACACTAGAGGGTGCTGTACGTTATAACACAGTTAAATTAAAACAGCACACGGTGCTGTACCATATAACAAAGTTTAATTGCAACAATTAACGGTGCTCTACGATATGATACAGTTTAATTACAAAAGTACACGGTGTTGTACGATATGATACAGTTTAATTACAAGAATACACTGTGCTCTACAGTATAACACAATTTAATTACAACAGTACAGAGTACTGTACGATATAACACAGTTTAATTACACCAATATACTATGCTTTACGATATAACACAGTTTGATTAGAACACTACACGGAGCTGTACGATATAACTCAGTTTAATTACAACAGTAGACGGTGCTGTACGTTATAACACAGTTTAATTACAACAGTACACGGTGTTCTACGATATTATACAGTTTAATTACAACAATACCATATACTGTACCATATAACAGAGTGTAATTACAATAGTACACTGTGTTGTGCGATATAGCACATGTTAATTACAACAATAGACGGTGCTGTATGTTGTAACACAGATTAATTAAAACAGTACACTTTGCTGTACGATATAACACAGTTTAATTACAACATTCACGGAGCTGTACGATATAAAACAGTTAATTACAACACTACAAGGTGCTGTACGATATAATACTGTTTAATTACAACAGAACATAGTGCTGTATGTTGTAACACAGATTAATTACAATAATACTAGGTGCTTCACCATATAACACAGTTTAATCACAACAGAACACGGTGTTGTACGATATGATACATTTTAATTACAACAATACACTGTGCTGTACGATATAACACAGTATAATTACAATAGTACACGGTGTTGTACGATATAACACAGTTTACTTACAACAATTCACCGAGCTGTACGATATAAGACAGTTTAATTACAACACTACACGCTGATTTACAATATAATTCAGTTTAATTAAAAAAGAAAAAAGTGCTGTACGATATATCACAATTTACAACAGAACATGGTGCTGTATTTTGTAACACAGATTAATTACAATAGTACAAGGTGCTTTACTATATAACACACTTTAATTACACCAATACACGGTGCTTTACGATATAAAAGTTTAATTACAACAATTCACGGTGCTCTACGATATAACACAATTTAATTACAATAGTACACAGTGCTGTACGATATAACATAGTTTAAGTACAACAATACACTGTGCTTTATGATATAATACACTTTAATTACAAGTTCACACGGAGCTTTATTATAAAACAAAGTTTAATTACAACAATTAACAGTGCTCTACGATATAACACAATTTTATTACAAGAGTACATGGTGTTGTACGATATTATACAGTTTAATTACAACAACACACTGTGCTGTACGATATAACATAGTGTAATTACAAAAGTACACGGTGTTATGCGATATAGCAGAAGTTAATTACAAGAATAGACGTTGGTGTATGTTGTAACACAGAATAATTACAACAGTACACGTTGCTGTACCATATAACACAGTTTAATTACAACACTACACGCTGCTGTACGATATAATACAGTTTAATTAAAAAAGAACAAGATGCTGTACGATATAATACAGTTTAATTAAAAAAGAACAAGATGCTGTACGATATAACACAGTTTAATTACAAAAGAACATGGTGCTGTATGTTGCAACACAGATTAATTAAAACAATACAATGTGCTTTACGATATAACACAATTTAATTAAAACAGCACACGGTGCTGTACGATATAAACAGTTTAAATACAAAAATTCACGGTACTGTACGATATAACAGTTTAATTACCATAGTTCACGGTGCTTTACGATATAACACAGTATAATTACAACAGTACAATGTGCTATACAATGTAAGTCAGTTTAATTACAAAAATTCACGGTGCTGTACCATATAACGTAGTGTAATTACAATAGTATACGGTGTTGTACGATATAGCAAAGGTTATTTACAAAAATAGACGGTGCTGTATGTTGTAACACATATTAATTACAACAGTAAACGGTGCTGTACGATATAACACACGTTAATTACAACAGTTCACTGTCCTGTACGATACAACACAGTTTAATTACAATACTACAGTGTGCTGTACGATATAATACAGTTTATTTATAAAAATACAAGGTGCTGTACGATATTACAAGGTTTAATTACAAAAGAACATTGTGCTGTACGACATAACACAGTTTAATTACAACAGTACACGGTGCTGTACAATATAACACAGTTTAATTACACTACACGGTGCTGTACGATATAATACAGTTTAATTACAAAAGTACAATGTGCTGCACGAATTCACATAGTTTAATTGCAACAATACTCAGTGATTTACCATATAACACAGTCTAAATACGACAATACACAGTGCTTTACGATATAAAACATTTTAATTAACCAGTACAATGTGCTGTACGATATAACACTGTTTAATTACACCAATGTACTGTGCTGTACAATATAACACAGATTGATTACAACACTACACGGTGCTGTACGATATAATACAGTTTATGTCTAAATATACAAGGTGCTTTACGGAATAACACAGTTTAATTACAACAGTACACGGTTCGCTACGATAAACACAATTTAATTACAGCAGTACACGCTGCTGTACGATATAACACAGTTTAATTACAACACTACACATTGCTTTACGATATAGTAAAGTATAATTACAAATGTATAAGGTGTTGTACGATATGACACAGTTTAATTACAATAGAACATGGTGCTGTACGATATAACACAGATAAATTACAATAATAGACGGTGCTGTATGTTGTAACACAGATTAATTATAACAGTACAAGGTGCTGTACGATATCACACAGTTTAATTACACCAATATACTGTGTTTTACGTTATAACACAGTTGAATTACAACACTTTACGGTGCTGTACGATATAACTCAGTTTAATTACAACAATAGACGGTGCTTAAGTTGTAACACAGATTAATTACAACAGTGCACTTTGCTGTACGATATAACACAGTTGAATTACTACAATTCACGGAGCTGTACGATATAACACAGTTTAATTACCACATTTTAGGGTGCTATACGATATAACACAGTTTAATTACAACAGTACAATGTCCTATACGTTGTAAAACAGTTTAATTACAATAATACACGGTGCTCGTACGATATAACACAGTTCAATTCGCCGGCACACGGAGTTGTACGATATAACCCAGTTTATTTTACAACAATTCACGGTGCTATACGATATAACACAGTTTAATTACAACAGAATATGGTGCTCTGCGATATAACACAGTTTAATAACAACAATAGACGTGCTGTATGTTGTAACACAGATTAATTACAACAGTACACGGTGAATTACGATACAACACAATTTAATTACAACACTAGACGAATCTGTACGATATAAACAGTTTAATTACAAAAATTCACGGTGCTGTACGATATAACACAGTTTAATTACTACACTATATGTTGCTGTGCGAATTAATACAGTTTAATCACAAAAGGACAATGTGCTGTACGATATAACAAAGTTTAATTACAACAGAACATGGTGCTGTGTGTTGTAACACAGATTAATTACAACAGTATAAGGTGCTCCACGATGTAACACAATTTAATTACAACACTAGACGAATCTGTACGATATAAACAGTTTAATTACAAAAATTCACGGTGCTGTACGATATAATACAGTTTAATTACCGCAGTTTAAGGTGCTTTACGATGTAACACAATTTATTAACAATAGTACACGGTGCTGTGCGTTGTGAGTCAGTTTAACTACAAAAATACAAATTGCTGTACGATATAACAAAGTGTAATACAATGGTACACGGTGTTGCGCGATATAGCAGAGGATATTTACAAAAAATAGACGGTGCTGTATGTTGTAACACGTATTAATAACAACAGTAAACACTGCTGTACAATATAAAACACATTAATTACACCAATACATTGTGCTGTACAATATAACACAGTTTAATTACATCAGTTCACGTTGCTGTAAGATAAAACAGTTAAATTACAACAATACACTGTATTGTACGATATATCAAAGATTAATTACAACACTACACGGTGCTGTACGATGGAACACAATTTAATTGAAACAGTGTACTGTGCCATACAACATAACTCTGTTTAATTACATCAATATACGGTGCTGCAGGAATTGTAAATAACAATGTTTAATAACACTAGTACATAGTGCTATATACGTTATAAATAAAACAGTTTAATATCAACAGTACAAAGTGCTCTACGATATAACGCAGTTTAATTACAAAAGTACACGGTGCTTTACGATAAAATAGTTAAACTACAACAATACACTGTATTGTACGATATAACAAAATTAATTACAACACCACACGGTGCTGTACGATGTAACAAAGTTTGATTACAACATTACACTGTGCTGTACGATATAATTCAGTTTAATTACAACAGTAGACGGTGCTATACATTATAACAGAGTTTAATAACAATAGTACACGGTGCTGTACGATATAACACAAATTAATTACAAGAATAGACGGTGCTGTACGTTATGACACATTTTAACTACAAAAGTACACGGTGCTGTACGATATAACACAGTTTAATTAGAAAAATCAAGGTGTTGTACGATATAACACACAATAATTACACCAATTCACTCTGCTGTACGATATAACACAGTTTAATTACAAAAAAAAATTAGGTGCTGTACGATATAACACAGTTTATTTACAACTCAACATGGTGCTGTGCGATATAACACAGTTTAATTAGAAAAGAACAAGGTGCTGTACGATATTATACAATTTATTTACAAGAGTACGCGGTGCTTTACGATATGATACAGTTTAATTACAACAATACACTGTGCTTTACGATATAACACAGTGTAATTACAATAGTACACGGTGTTTTACGATATAGCACAAGTTAATTACAACAATAGGCGGTGCTGTATGTTGTAACACAGATTAATTACAACAGTACAAGGTGCTTTACGATGTAACACAATGTAATTAAAACAGTAGAAAGTGCTGTACGATATAAACAGTTTAATTACAAAAATTCACGGTGCTGTACGATATAACACAGTCTAATTACAATAGTACACGGTAATGTACGATAAAGCACAATTTAATTACAAAAAAAGACGGAGCTGTATGTTGTAACACATTTTAATTACAACAGTAAACGGTGCTGTACGATATAACACAAATTAATTACACCAATACATGGTGCTGTACGATATAACACACTTTAATTACAACAATTCCCTGTGCTGTACGATACAACACATATTAATTACAACAATGCATACTGCTCTACGATATAATAAAGTTTATTTATAAGAATACAAGTTCCTGTACGATATAACACAGTTTAATTACAATAGAACATGGTGATTTACGATATAATACAGTTTAATTAGAAAAATCAAGGTGTTGTACGATATAACACATTTTATATACAACAGAACATGGTGCTGTGCGATATAACACATTTTATTTACACCAATACACGGTGCTTTAAGAAGTAACACATTTTAATTACAACAGTACACGGTTCTCTACGATATAACACAATTTAATTGCAACATTACACGGTGCTGTACGATATAACACAGTTTAATTACAACAGAATATGGTGCTCTGCGATATAACACAGTTTAATAACAACAATAGACGTTCTGTATGTTGTAACACAGATTAATTACAACAGTACACGGTGAATTACGATATAACACAATTTAATTACAACAGTACACTGTGCTGTACGATATAACCCAGTTTATTTTACAACAATTCACGGTGCTATACGATATGACACACTTTAATTACAACACTATACCCTGTGGAACGATATAATACAGCTTAATTAAAAAAGAACAAGGTGCTGTACGATATAACACAGTGTAATTACAATAGTACACGGAGTTGTGCGATATAGCAGAAGTTAATTACAAAAATAGTCGGTGCTGTGTGTTGTAACACATATTAACTACAACAGTAAACGGTGCTGTACGATATAACACATTAATTACACCAATACATTGTGCTGTACGATATAACACAGATTAATTACAATAATTCAATGTGCTGTACGATACAACACAGTTTAGGTACAACACTATATGGTGCTGTGTGATATAATACAGTTTAATTGCAATATAACATGGTGCTGTACGATATAATACAGTTTTATTACAAAAGGAGAAGTGCAGTGCGATATAACATAGTTTAATTACAAGAATATACGGTGCTGTATGTTGTAACACAGATTATTTACAACAATACAAAGTGTTGTACGATATAACATATTTTAATAAACCCAATACACAGTGCTTTACGGTATAACAGAGTTTACCTACAACAATTCACGGTGTTGTACGATTAAACACAGTTTAATTACAACACAAGGTGCTTCTCCATATAACACAATTTAATTACAACAGTACACGGTGCTGTACGATATAAACAGTTTATATACAAAAATTAACGGTGCTCTACGATATAACACAGTTTAATTACAAAGGTTAAAACAGTTAATTAACACAGTTCACAATGCAATACGATATAACACAATTTAATTACAACAATACACGGTGTTTTGCTATATAACATAGATTAATTACAAATGTACACGGTGCTGTACGATATAACACAATTTAATTACAACAATACACGGTGTTTTGCTATATAACATAGATAAATTACAAATGTACACGGTGCTGTACGATATAACACAGTTTAATTATACTACACGGTGCTCTACGATATAATACAGTTTAATTACCAAAGTACAAGGTGCTGCACGATATAACACAGTTTCATTACAATCCTACACGGTACTCTACGATATAATACAGTTTAAATACAAAAGTAGAAGGTGCTATACGATATAACACAGTTTCATTCCAAAAGTACAAAGTGCTGTACGATGTAGCACAGTTTAAATAGAACACAACATGGTGCTGTATGTTGTAACACAGAATAATTACAATAGTACATGGTGCTTTACGATATAACACAATTTCATTACAACAGTACACGGTGTTGTACGATATAAACAGTTTATATACAAAAATTAACGGTTCTGTACGATGTAACACAATTTAATTAACACAGTTCCCAATAAAATACGATATAAGACAGTTTAATTACAACAGTATACAGAGCTGTACGATATAACACAGAATATTTACACCAATACACGGTGCTTTTCGATATAACACAGTTTAATCACAACAGTACATAATGCTCTACGATATAACACAGTTTGATTACAACAGTACACGGTGCATTACGATATAAAACAGTTTAATTACAACAATAGACGGAGCTGTATGTTGTAACACAGATTAATTAGAACAGTACAAAATGCTGTACGATATAACACAGTTTAATTGCACCAATACACGGTTCTTTTCGATATAACACAGTTTAATTACAACATTACACGTTCCGTACGATATACCACAATTTAATTACAGAAATTCACGGTTCTCTACGATATAAAACAGTTTAATTACAACAGTACATGAAGCTGTACGATATAATACAGTT
Organism: Tachypleus tridentatus; assembly: GCF_004210375.1. Classification (NCBI taxonomy): domain Eukaryota; kingdom Metazoa; phylum Arthropoda; class Merostomata; order Xiphosura; family Limulidae; genus Tachypleus; species Tachypleus tridentatus. Next base: position 3,311,553 of record NC_134831.1, on the reverse strand, counting down.
TAATTGCGAAAGTACAAGGTGCTGTACGATATAACACAATTACAACAATACACGGTATTTTACTATATAACACAGTTTAATTACAAAAGTACACGGTGCTTTACGATATAAAACAGTTTAATTAACCAGTACACGGTGCTGTACGATATAAAAAAGTTTAATTACACCCCTACACGGTGATCTACGATATAATACAGTTTCATTAAAAAAGTACAAGGTGCTCTACGATATAGCACAGTTTATTTAGTACAGAACATGGTGTTGTATGTTGTAACACAGATTAATTACAAAAGTACATGGTGCATTACGATATCACACAATTTAATTAAAACAGTACACGATGCTGTACGATATAAAGAGTTTATATACAAAAACTAACGATGCTCTACGATATCACACAATTTAATTACAAACGTTAACACAGTTAATTAACAGAGTTCAGAATGCAAAACGATAAAACACAGTTTAATTACAAACAGTACACGGTGCTGTAAGATATAACACAGTTCAATTCGCCAGTACACGGTGCTGTACGATATAACACAGTTTAATAACAACACTACATGGAGCTCGACTATAAAACACAGTTTAATTACAACAGAACATAGTGCTGTGCGATATAATACAGTTTAATTACAAAATAGACTGTGTTGTATGTTGTAACACAGATTAATTACTACAGTACAAGGTGCTGTACGATATTACACAGTTTAATTACAACAATACATGGTGCTTTACAATATAACACAGTTTAATTACAACAGTACACGGTGCTATACGAAATAAAACAGTTTAATTTCAACAGTACATGGAGCTGTACGATATAATACAGTTTAATTGCGAAAGAACAAGGTGCTGCACCATATAACACAATTCATATACAACAATACACGGTGTTTCGTTATATAACACAGTTTAATTACAAATGTACACTGTGCTCTACGATATAATACAGTTTAATTACAAAAGTACAAGGTGCTGTACGATATAACACAGTTTTATTACAATCCTACACGGTACTCTACGATATAATACAGTTTAATTTCAAAAGTACAAGGTGCTATACGTTATAACACAGTTTAAATACAACAGCACATGGTGCTGTACGATATAACACTGTTTTATTACAAAAGTACAAGGTGCTGCACGATATAGCACAGTTTAAATACAACAGAACATGGTGCTGTATCTTGTAACACAGATTAATTACAATACTATATGGTGCTTTACGATAAAACACAATTTAACTACAACAGCACACGGTGTTGTACGATATAAGCAGTTGATATATAAAAATTAACGGTTCTGTAAGATATAACACAATTTAATTAACACAGTTCACAATGCAATACGATATATGACAGTTTAATTACAACAGTACAATCTGTTATACGATGTAAATCAGTTTAATTACAAGAATACACGGTGCTGTAAGATATAACACAATTCAATTCGCCAGTACAGGGTGCTGTTAGATATAACACAGTTTATTTGAACCAATACACGGTGCTTTACTATATAACACAGTTTAATTACAACTATACACGGTGCTCTACGACATAACACAATATAATTATCACAGTACACGGTGCTTTACGATATAACACAGTTTATTTACAACACTATATGGAGCTCTATGATATAACACAGTTTAATTACAACAGAACATGGTGATTTACGATATAAAACAGTTTAATTACACCAATTCACTGTGCTTTACGATAAAATACAATATAATTACAACAGTACACGGTGCTGTACGATATAGCACAGATTAATTGCAACAAAACACAGTGCTTTACGATATAAAACAGTTTAATTAACCCGTACACGGTGCTGTACGATATAACAAAATTTAATTACACCCCTACACGGTGCTCTACGATATAATACACTTTAATTACAAAAGTACAAAGTGCTTTACGATATAACAATTTAATTACAACAGTACACGGTGCTGTACGATATAAACAGTTTATATACAAAAATTAACGGTGCTCTACGATATAACACAGTTTAGTTACAAAGGTTAACACAGTTAATTAACACAGTTCACAATGCAATACGATATAACACAATTTAATTACAACAATACACGGTGTTTTGCTATATAACACAGTTTTATTACAACCCTACACGGTGTTTTGCTATATATCAGAGTTTAATTACAAATGTACACGGTGCTGCACGATATAACACAGTTTAATTATACTACACGGTGCTCTACGATATAATACCGTTTAATTACAATCCAACACGGCACTATACGATATAATACAGTTTAATTACAAAAGTACAAGGTGCTATAAGATATAACACTGATTAATTACAACAGAACATGGTGCTGTACGATAAAACACAGTTTTAATACAACATTCAAAGGTGCTGTACGATATAGCACAGTATAATGAAAATAGAACATGATGCTATATGTTGTAACACAGATTAATTATAATAGTACAATATGCTTTACGATATAAGACAATTTAATTACAACAGTACACGGTGCGATACGATATAAACAATTTATTTACAAAAATTAACGGTGCTGTACGATATAACACAGTTTAATTACAACAATTCACGGTGCTATACGATATAAAACAGTTTAATTACAACAGTACATGGAGCTGTACGATATAATACAGTTTAATTGCGAAAGTACAAGGTGCTGTACGATATAACACAATTACAACAATACACGGTGTTTTACTATATAACACAGTTCAATTACAAATGTACACGGTGCTGTACGATATAACACAGTTTAATTGAAACAGTACACGGTGCTGTACGATATAAACAGTTTATATACAAAAAGTAACGATTCTCTACGATATAACACAGTTTAATTACAAAAGTTAACACACTTAATTAACACAGTTCGCAATGCAATACGATACAACACAGTTTAATTACAACTGTACACGGTGCTCTACGATATAACACAATTTAAAAACAACAGTACACGGTGCTGTACGATATAACACAGTTTAAATACAAAAGTACAAGGTTATGTACGATATAACACAGTTTCATTAGAAAAGTACAAGGTGCTGTACGATATAGCTCAGTTTAATTAGAACAGAACATGGTGGTGTATGTTGCAACACAGATTAATTACAAGAGTACAAGGTTTTTTTTACGATATAAGACAATTTAATTAGAACAGTACACGGAGCTGTACGATATAACACCGTTTAATCACAACAGTACATAATGCTCTACGATATAACACAGTTTGATTACAACCCTACACGGTGTTTTCCTATAAAACACAGTTTAATTACAATAGTGCAAAGTGCTGTACGATATAACACAGTTTTATTACAATCCTACTCGGTACTATACGATATAAACAGTTTATTTACAAAAATTAACGGTGCTATAAGATATAACACAGTTTACTTACAACAGTACACGGTGCTCTACGATATAACAATATTTAATTATATCAGTACACGGTGCTGTACGATATAACACAGTTTAAATACAACAATTCACGGTGCTATACGATATAAAACAGTTTAATTACAACAGTACATGGAGCTGTACTATATAATACAGTTTAATTGCGAAAGTACACGGTGCATTACGACATAACACAGTTTAATTACAACAGTACACGGTGCTGTACGATATAAACAGTTTATATACAAAAGTTAACACACTTAATTAACACAGTTCACAATGCAATAAGATATAACACAATTTAATTACAACAGTACACGGTGCTGTAAGATATAACACAGTTCAATTCGCCAGTACACAGTGCTGTACGATATAACACAGTATATTTGAACCAATACACCGTTCTTTACGATATAACACAGTTTTATTACAACACTGCATGGAGCTCTACTATATAACACAAGTTAATTACAACAGAACATAGTGCTGTGCGACATAATACTGTTTAATTACAACATAGATTGTGCTGTATGTGGTAACACAGATTAATTACTGCATTACAAGGTGGTGTACGATATTACACAGTTTAATTACAACAATACACGATGCTTTACGATATAACACAGATTAATTACAATAGTACATGGTGCTTTACGATATAACACAAGTTAATTAAAACACAACACGGTGTTGTACGATTTAAACAGTTTATATACAAAAATTAACGGTTCTGTACGATATAACACAATTTAATTAACACAGTTCCTAATCCAATACGATATAAGACAGTTTAATTACAACAGTATAATGTCCTATACGATGTAAGTCAGTTTAATTACAAGAATACACGGTGCTGTAAGATATAACACAATTCAATACGCCAGTACACGGTGCTGTACGATATAACACAGTTTAATTACAACACTACACATTGCTTTACGATATAGTAAAGTATAATTACAAATGTATAAGGTGTTGTACGATATGACACAGTTTAATTACAATAGAACATGGTGCTGTACGATATAACACAGATAAATTACAATAATAGACGGTGCTGTATGTTGTAACACAGATTAATTATAACAGTACAAGGTGCTGTACGATATAACACAGTTTAATTACAACAATATACTGTGTTTTACGATATAACACAGTTTAATTACAACACTTTACGGTGCTGTACGATATAACACAGTTTAATTACAACAATACACGGTGCTTAAGATATAACACAGATTAATTACAACAGTGCACTTTGCTGTACGATATAACACAGTTTAATTACAACAATTCACGGTGCTGTACGATATAACACAGTTTAATTACAACATTTTAGGGTGCTATACGATATAACACAGTTTAATTACAACAGTACAATGTGCTATACGTTATAAAACAGTTTAATTACAATAATACACGGTGCTGTACGATATAACACAGTTTAATTCGCCAGCACACGGTGTTGTACGATATAACCCAGTTTATTTTACAACAATTCACGGTGCTATACGATATAACACAGTTTAATTACAACAGAATATGGTGCTCTGCGATATAACACAGTTTAATAACAACAATAGACGTGCTGTATGTTGTAACACAGATTAATTACAACAGTACACGGTGAATTACGATACAACACAATTTAATTACAACACTAGACGAATCTGTACGATATAAACAGTTTAATTACAAAAATTCACGGTGCTGTACGATATAATACAGTTTAATTACCGAAGTTTAAGGTGCTTTACGATGTAACACAATTTATATACAATAGTACACGGTGCTGTGCGTTGTTAGTCAGTTTAACTACAAAAATACAAATTGCTGAACGATATAACAAAGTGTAATACAATGGTACACGGTGTTGTACGATATAACACAGTTTATTTACAAAAATAGACGGTGCTGTATGTTATAACACGTTTAATTACAACAGTAAACACTGCTGTACAATATAAAACACATTAATTACACCAATACATTGTGCTGTACGATATAACACAGTTTAATTACATCAGTTCACGTTGCTGTAAGATAAAAGAGTTAAATTACAACAATACACTGTATTGTACGATATATCAAAGATTAATTACAACACTACACGGTGCTGTACGATATAACACAATTTAATTGAAACAGTGTACTGTGCCATACAATATAACACTGTTTAATTACATCAATATACGGTGCTGCAGGATTGTAAATAACAATTTTAATAACACTAGTACATAGTGCTATATACGTTATAAATAAAACAGTTTAATATCAACAGTACAAAGTGCTACGATATAACACAGTTTAATTACAAAAGTACACGGTGCTTTACGATAAAACAGTTAAATTACAACAATACACTGTATTGTACGATATAACAAAATTAATTACAACACCACACGGTGCTGTACGATATAACAAAGTTTAATTACAACATTACACTGTGCTGTACGATATAACACAGTTTAATTACAACAGTAGACGGTGCTATACATTATAACACAGTTTAATAACAATAGTACACGGTGCTGTACGATATAACACAAATTAATTACAAGAATAGACGGTGCTGTACGATATAACACATTTTAATTACAAAAGTACACGGTGCTGTACGATATAACACAGTTTAATTACAAAAATCAAGGTGTTGTACGATATAACACACAATAATTACAACAATTCACTCTGCTGTACGATATAACACAGTTTAATTACAAAAAAAAATTAGGTGTTGTACGATATAACACAGTTTATTTACAACTCAACATGGTGCTGTGCGATATAACACAGTTTAATTAGAAAAGAACAAGGTGCTGTACGATATTATACAATTTATTTACAAGAGTACGCGGTGCTTTACGATATAATACAGTTTAATTACAACAATACACTGTGCTTTACGATATAACACAGTTTAATTACAATAGTACACGGTGTTTTACGATATAGCACAAGTTAATTACAACAATAGGCGGTGCTGTATGTTGTAACACAGATTAATTACAACAGTACAAGGTGCTTTACGATGTAACACAATGTAATTAAAACAGTAGAAGGTGCTGTACGATATAAACAGTTTAATTACAAAAATTCACGGTGCTGTACGATATAACACAGTTTAATTACAATAGTACACGGTAATGTACGATAAAACACAGTTTAATTACAAAAAAAGACGGTGCTGTATGTTATAACACAGTTTAATTACAACAGTAAACGGTGCTGTACGATATAACACAAATTAATTACACCAATACATGGTGCTGTACGATATAACACAGTTTAATTACAACAATTCCCTGTGCTGTACGATATAACACATATTAATTACAACAATACATACTGCTCTACGATATAATAAAGTTTATTTATAAGAATACAAGTTGCTGTACGATATAACACAGTTTAATTACAATAGAACATGGTGATTTACGATATAATACAGTTTAATTACAAAAATCAAGGTGTTGTACGATATAACACATTTTATATACAACAGAACATGGTGCTGTACGATATAACACAGTTTATTTACACCAATACACGGTGCTTTAAGATATAACACAGTTTAATTACAACAGTACACGGTTCTCTACGATATAACACAATTTAATTACAACATTACACGGTGCTGTACGATATAACACAGTTTAATTACAACAGAATATGGTGCTCTACGATATAACACAGTTTAATAACAACAATAGACGTTCTGTATGTTGTAACACAGATTAATTACAACAGTACACGGTGAATTACGATATAACACAATTTAATTACAACAGTACACTGTGCTGTACGATATAACACAGTTTATTTTACAACAATTCACGGTGCTATACGATATAACACAGTTTAATTACAACACTATACCCTGTGGAACGATATAATACAGTTTAATTAAAAAAAGAACAAGGTGCTGTACGATATAACACAGTTTAATTACAATAGTACACGGTGTTGTGCGATATAGCAGAAGTTAATTACAAAAATAGTCGGTGCTGTGTGTTATAACACATATTAATTACAACAGTAAACGGTGCTGTACGATATAACACATTAATTACAACAATACATTGTGCTGTACGATATAACACAGATTAATTACAATAATTCAATGTGCTGTACGATATAACACAGTTTAATTACAACACTACATGGTGCTGTGTGATATAATACAGTTTAATTACAATATAACATGGTGCTGTACGATATAATACAGTTTTATTACAAAAGGAGAAGTGCAGTACGATATAACACAGTTTAATTACAAGAATATACGTTGCTGTATGTTGTAACACAGATTATTTACAACAATACAAAGTGTTGTACGATATAACACATTTTAATAACAACCCCAATACACAGTGCTTTACGATATAACACAGTTTAATTACAACAATTCACGGTGTTGTACGATTAAACACAGTTTAATTACAACACAAGGTGCTTCTCCATATAACACAATTTAATTACAACAGTACACGGTGCTGTACGATATAAACAGTTTATATACAAAAATTAACGGTGCTCTACGATATAACACAGTTTAATTACAAAGGTTAAAACAGTTAATTAACACAGTTCACAATGCAATACGATATAACACAATTTAATTACAACAATACACGGTGTTTTGCTATATAACATAGTTTAATTACAAAAGTACATGGTGCTGTACTATATAACACAGTTTAATTACAACAGTACACGGTGCTGTACGATATAAACAGTTTAATTACAAAAGTTAACACACTTAATTATCACAGTTCGAAATCTAATACGATATAACACAGTTTATATAATACGGTGTTATACGATATAAACAGTTTATATACTAAAATTAACGGTGCTCTACGATATAACACAGTTTAATTACAAAAGTTAACACAGTTAATTAACCCAGTTCACAATGCAATACGATATAACACAATTTAATTACAACAGTACACGGTACTGTAAAATATAACACAGTTCAATTCGCCAGTACACAGTGCTGTACGATATAACACAGTATATTTGAACCAATACACCGTTCTTTACGATATAACACAGTTTTATTACAACACTGCATGGAGCTCTACTATATAACACAAGTTAATTACAACAGAACATAGTGCTGTGCGACATAATACTGTTTAATTACAACATAGATTGTGCTGTATGTGGTAACACAGATTAATTACTGCATTACAAGGTGGTGTACGATATTACACAGTTTAATTACAACAATACACGATGCTTTACGATATAACACAGATTAATTACAATAGTACATGGTGCTTTACGATATAACACAAGTTAATTAAAACACAACACGGTGTTGTACGATTTAAACAGTTTATATACAAAAATTAACGGTTCTGTACGATATAACACAATTTAATTAACACAGTTCCTAATCCAATACGATATAAGACAGTTTAATTACAACAGTATAATGTCCTATACGATGTAAGTCAGTTTAATTACAAGAATACACGGTGCTGTAAGATATAACACAATTCAATACGCCAGTACACGGTGCTGTACGATATAACACAGTTTTAATACAACATTACAAGGTGCTGTACGATATAGCACAGTATAATGAAAATAGAACATGATGCTATATGTTGTAACACAGATTAATTATAATAGTACAATATGCTTTACGATATAAGACAATTTAATTACAACAGTACACGGTGCGATACGATATAAACAATTTATTTACAAAAATTAACGGTGCTGTACGATATAACACAGTTTAATTACAACAATTCACGGTGCTATACGATATAAAACAGTTTAATTACAACAGTACATGGAGCTGTACGATATAATACAGTTTAATTGCGAAAGTACAAGGTGCTGTACGATATAACACAATTACAACAATACACGGTGTTTTACTATATAACACAGTTCAATTACAAATGTACACGGTGCTGTACGATATAACACAGTTTAATTGCAACAGTACACGGTGCTGTACGATATAAACAGTTTATATACAAAAAGTAACGATTCTCTACGATATAACACAGTTTAATTACAAAAGTTAACACACTTAATTAACACAGTTCGCAATGCAATACGATACAACACAGTTTAATTACAACTGTACACGGTGCTCTACGATATAACACAATTTAAAAACAACAGTACACGGTGCTGTACGATATAACACAGTTTAAATACAAAAGTACAAGGTTATGTACGATATAACACAGTTTCATTAGAAAAGTACAAGGTGCTGTACGATATAGCTCAGTTTAATTAGAACAGAACATGGTGGTGTATGTTGCAACACAGATTAATTACAAGAGTACAAGGTTTTTTTTACGATATAACACAATTTAATTACAACAGTACACGGTGCTGTACGATATAACACAGTTTAATCACAACAGTACATAATGCTCTACGATATAACACAGTTTAATTACAACCCTACACGGTGTTTTCCTATAAAACACAGTTTAATTACAATAGTGCAAAGTGCTGTACGATATAACACAGTTTAATTACAATCCTACACGGTGCTATACGATATAAACAGTTTATTTACAAAAATTAACGGTGCTATAAGATATAACACAGTTTAATTACAACAGTACACGGTGCTCTACGATATAACAATATTTAATTATATCAGTACACGGTGCTGTACGATATAACACAGTTTAAATACAACAATTCACGGTGCTATACGATATAAAACAGTTTAATTACAACAGTACATGGAGCTGTACTATATAATACAGTTTAATTACAAAAGTACATGGTGCTGTACTATATAACACAGTTTAATTACAACAGTACACGGTGCTGTACGATATAAACAGTTTAATTACAAAAGTTAACACACTTAATTATCACAGTTCACAATGCAATACGATATAACACAATTTAATTACAACAGTACACGGTACTGTAAAATATAACACAGTTCAATTCGCCAGTACACAGTGCTGTACGATATAACACAGTATATTTGCACCAATACACGGTGCTTTACGATATAACACAGTTTTATTACAACACTGCATGGAGCTCCACTATATAACACAAGTTAATTACAACAGAACATAGTGCTGTGCGATATAATACAGTTTAATTACAACATCGTCTGTGCTGTGTGTTGTAACACAGATTAATTACAACATTACAAGGTGGTGTACGATATTACACAGTTTAATTACAACAATACACGATGCTTTACGATATAACACAGATTAATTACAATAGTACATGGTGCTTTACGATATAACACAAGTTAATTAAAACACAACACGGTGTTGTACGATTTAAACAGTTTATATACAAAAATTAACGGTTCTGTACGATATAACACAATTTAATTAACACAGTTCCTAATCCAATACGATATAAGACAGTTTAATTACAACAGTATAATGTCCTATACGATGTAAGTCAGTTTAATTACAAGAATACACGGTGCTGTAAGATATAACACAATTCAATACGCCAGTACACGGTGCTGTACGATATAACACAGTTAATTATACTACACCGTCCTGTACGATACAATACAGTTTAATTACAAAAGTACAAGGTGCTATGCGATATAACATAGTTTAATTACAACATTACACAGAGCTTTACGATATATCACAATTTAATTACAACAACACACAGTGCGTTCCGATATAAAACAGTTTAATTAACCAGTACACGGTGCGGTACGATATAACAAAGTTTAATTACAACAGAACATGGTGCTGTACGATATAATACATTTTCTTTACAAAAGTAGAATGTTCTCTACGATATAGCACAGTTTATTTAGAACAGAATATGGTGTTGTATATTGTAACACAGATTAATTACAATAGTACAAGGTGCTTTACGATATAACACAATTTAATTACAACAGTACACGGTGCTGTACGATATAAACAGTTTATATACAAAAATTAACGGTGCTCTATGATATAACACAGTTTAATTACAAAAGTTAACACAGTTAATTAACACAGTTCACAATGGAACACGATATAACACAGTTTAATTACAAACAGTACACGGTGCTGTACGATATAACACAGTTTAATTACAACACTACATGGAGCTCTACTATATAACACAGTTTTATTACAACAGAACATAGTGCTGTGCGATAGAATACAGTTTAATTACAAAATAGACTGTGCTGTATTTTGTAACACAGATTCATTACTACAGTACATAATGATCTACGATATAACACAGTTTAATTACAACAAATCACGGTGCTATACGATATAAAACAGTTTAATTACAACAATTCACGGTGCTATACGATATAAAACAATTTATTTACAACAGTACATGGAGCTATACCATATAATACAGTTTAGTTGCGAAAGTACACGGTGCAGTACGATATAACACAATTTAATTACAACAATACACGGTGTTTTGCTATATAACATAGTATAATTACAAATGTACACGGTGCTGTACGATATAACACAGTTTAATTATACTACACGGTGCTCTACGATATAATACAGTTTAATTACAAAAGTACAAGGTGCTGCACGATATAACACAGTTTTATTACAATCCTAAACGGTACTCTACGATATAATACAGTTTAAAAACAAAAGTACAAGGTGCTATACGATATAACACAGTTTAATTACAACAGAATATGGTGCTGTACGATATAACTCAGTTTCATTACAAAACTACAACGTGCTGTACGATATAGCACAGTTTAAATTCAACACAACATGGTGCTGCATGTTGTAACTCAGAATAATTACAATAGTACATGGAGCTTTACGATATAACACAATTCCATTACAACAGTACACGGTGTTGTACGATATAACTAGTTTATATACAAAAATTAACGGTTCTGTCGGTGTAACACAATTTAATTGACACAGTTCCCAATGCAATACGATATAAGACAGTTTAATTACAACAGTACAATGTGCTGTACGATGTAAGTCAGTTTAATTACAACAATTCACGGTGCTATACGATATAAAACAGTTTAATTACAACAGTACATGGAGCTGTACGATATAATACAGTTTAATTGCGAAATTACAAGGTGCTGTACGATATAACACAATTACAACAATACACGGTGTTTTACTATATAAAACAGTTTTATTACAAAAGTACACGGTGCTGTACGATATAACACAGTTAATTATACTACACCGTCCTGTACGATACAATACAGTTTAATTACAAAAGTACAAGGTGCTATGCGATATAACATAGTTTAATTACAACATTACACAGAGCTTTACGATATATCACAATTTAATTACAACAACACACAGTGCGTTCCGATATAAAACAGTTTAATTAACCAGTACACGGTGCTGTACGATATAACAAAGTTTAATTACAACAGAACATGGTGCTGTACGATATAATACATTTTCTTTACAAAAGTAGAATGTTCTCTACGATATAGCACAGTTTATTTAGAACAGAATATGGTGTTGTATATTGTAACACAGATTAATTACAATAGTACAAGGTGCTTTACGATATAACACAATTTAATTACAACAGTACACGGTGCTGTACGATATAAACAGTTTATATACAAAAATTAACGGTGCTCTATGATATAACACAGTTTAATTACAAAAGTTAACACAGTTAATTAACACAGTTCACAATGGAACACGATATAACACAGTTTAATTACAAACAGTACACGGTGCTGTACGATATAACACAGTTTAATTACAACACTACATGGAGCTCTACTATATAACACAGTTTTATTACAACAGAACATAGTGCTGTGCGATAGAATACAGTTTAATTACAAAATAGACTGTGCTGTATTTTGTAACACAGATTCATTACTACAGTACATAATGATCTACGATATAACACAGTTTAATTACAACAAATCACGGTGCTATACGATATAAAACAATTTATTTACAACAGTACATGGAGCTATACCATATAATACAGTTTAATTGCGAAAGTACACGGTGCAGTACGATATAACACAATTTAATTACAACAATACACGGTGTTTTGCTATATAACATAGTATAATTACAAATGTACACGGTGCTGTACGATATAACACAGTTTAATTATACTACACGGTGCTCTACGATATAATACAGTTTAATTACAAAAGTACAAGGTGCTGCACGATATAACACAGTTTTATTACAATCCTAAACGGTACTCTACGATATAATACAGTTTAAAAACAAAAGTACAAGGTGCTATACGATATAACACAGTTTAATTACAACAGAATATGGTGCTGTACGATATAACTCAGTTTCATTACAAAACTACAACGTGCTGTACGATATAGCACAGTTTAAATTCAACACAACATGGTGCTGCATGTTGTAACACAGAATAATTACAATAGTACATGGAGCTTTACGATATAACACAATTCCATTACAACAGTACACGGTGTTGTACGATATAAACAGTTTATATACAAAAATTAACGGTTCTGTACGATGTAACACAATTTAATTAACACAGTTCCCAATGCAATACGATATAAGACAGTTTAATTACAACAGTACAATGTGCTGTACGATGTAAGTCAGTTTAATTACAAGAATACACGGTGCTGTAAGATATAACACAGTTCAATTCGCCAGTACATGGTACTGTTCGATATAACACAGTTTATTTGCACCAATACAAGGTGCTTTACGATATAACACAGTTTAATTACAACTGTACACCGTGCTCTACGACGTAACACAATTTAAAAACAACAGTACAGGTTGCTGTACGATATAATACAGTTTAAATATAAAAGTACAAGGTGCTGTACGATATAACACAGTTTCATTAGAAAAGTACAAGGTGCTGTACGATATAGCTCAGTTTAATTAGAACAGAACATGGTGGTGTATGTTGCAACACAGATTAATTACAAGAGTACAAAGTTTTTTTACGATATAAGACAATTTAATTAGAACATTACACGGAGCTGTACGATATAACACAGATTATTTACACCAATACACGGTGCTTTACGATATAACACCGTTTAGTCACAACAGTACATAATGCTCTACGATATAACACAGTTTGATTACAACCCTACACGGTAGTTTGCTATAAAACACAATTTAATTACAAAAGTACAAGGTGATGTACGATATAACACAGTTTTATTACAATCCTACACGGTACTATACGATATAATACAGTTTAATTACAAAAGTACAAGGTGCTATAAAATATAACACAGTTTAATTACAACAAAACACGTTGCTGTACGATATAACACAGTTTTAATAGAAAAGTACAAGGTGCTGTACGATATAACACAATTTTAATAGAAAAGTACAAGGTGCTGTACGATATAGCACAGTTTAATGAGAACAGAACATGGTGCTATATGTTGTAACACAGATTAATTACAATAGTACAAGGTGCTTTACGATATAACACAATTTAATTACAACAGTACACGGTGCGATACGATATAAACAGTTTATTTACAAAAATTAACGGTGCTGTACGATATAACACAGTTTAATTATACTACACGGTGCTCTACGATATAATACAGTTTAATTACAAAAGTACAAGGTGCTATACTATATAACACAGTTTAATTACAACAGAATATGGTGCTGTACGATATAACACAGTTTCATTACAAAACTACAACATGCTGTACGATATAGCACAGTTTAAATTGAACACAACATGGTGCTGTATGTTGTAACACAGAATAATTACAATAGTACATGGTGCATTACGATATAACACAATTCCATTACAACAGTACACGGTGTTGTACGATATAAACAGTTTATATACAAAAATTAACGGTTCTGTACGATGTAACACAATTTAATTAACACAGTTCCCAATGCAATACGATATAAGACAGTTTAATTACAACAGTACAATGTGCTGTACGATGTAAGTCAGTTTAATTACAAGAATACACGGTGCTGTACGATATAACACAGTTAAATTACAACAATTAACGGTGCTATACGATATAAAACAGTTTAATTACAACAGTACATGGAGCTGTACGATATAATACAGTTTAATTGCGAAAGTACAAGGTGCTGTACGATATAACACAATTACAACAATACACGGTGTTTTACTATATAAAAATGTTTAATTACAAAAGTACACGGTGCTGTACTATATAACACAGTTAATTATACTACACCGTCCTGTACGATACAATACAGTTTAATTACAAAAGTACAAGGTGGTATTCGATATAACATAGTTTAATTACAACATTACCCAGAGCTTTACGATATATCACAGTTTAATTACAACAACACACAGTGCGTTCCGATATAAAACAGTTTAATTAACCAGTACACGGTGCTGTACGATATAACAAAGTTTAATTACAACAGAACATGGTGCTGTACGATATAATACATTTTCTTTACAAAAGTTAAAAGGTTCTCTACGATATAGCACAGTTTATTTAGAACAGAACATGGTGTTGTATATTGTAACACAGATTAATTACAATAGTACAAGGTGCTTTACGACATAACACAATATAATTACAAAAGTACACGGTGCTGTACGATATAAACAGTTTATATACAAACATTAACGGTGCTCTAAGATATAACACAGTTTAATTACAAAAGTTAACAAGTTAACACAGTTCACAATGGAAAACGATATAACACAGTTTAATTACAAACAGTACACGGTGCTGTACGATATAACACAGTTTAATTACAACACTACATGGAGCTCTACTATATAACACAGTTTTATTACAACAGAACATAGTGCTGTGTGATAGAATACAGTTTAATTACAAAATAGACTGTGCTGTATTTTGTAACACAGATTCATTACTACAGTACATAATGATCTACGATATAACACAGTTTAATTACAACAAATCACGGTGCTATACGATATAAAACAGTTTAATTACAACAATTCACGGTGCTATACGATATAAAACAATTTAATTACAACAGTACATGGAGCTATACCATATAATACAGTTTAGTTGCGAAAGTACACGGTGCAGTACGATATAACACAATTTATTTACAACAATACACGGTGTTTTGCTATATAACATAGTATAATTACAAATGTACACGGTGCTGTACGATATAACACAGTTTAATTATACTACACGATGCTCTACGATATAATACAGTTTAATTACAAAAGTACAAGGTGCTGCACGATATAACACAGTTTTATTACAATCCTAAACGGTACTCTACGATATAATACAGTTTAAAAACAAAAGTACAAGGTGCTATACGATATATTACAGTTTAATTACAACAGAATATGGTGCTGTACGATATAACACAGTTTCATTACAAAACTACAACGTGCTGTACGATATAGCACAGTTCAAATTGAACACAACATGGTGCTGCATGTTGTAACACAGAATAATTACAATAGTACATGGAGCTTTACGATATAACACAATTCCATTACAACAGTACACGGTGTTGTACGATATAAACAGTTTATATACAAAAAATTAACGGTTCTGTACGATGTAACACAATTTAATTAACACAGTTCCCAATGCAATACGATATAAGACAGTTTAATTACAACAGTACAATGTGCTGTACGATGTAAGTCAGTTTAATTACAAGAATACACGGTGCTGTAAGATAAAACACTGTTCAATTCGCCAGTACACGGTACTGTTCGATATAACACAGTTTATTTGCACCAATACACGGTGCTTTACGATATAACACAGTTTAATTACAACTGTACACCGTGCTCTAGGACGTAACACAATTTAAAAACAACAGTACACGTTGCTGTACGATATAATACAGTTTAAATATAAAAGTACAAGGTGCTGTACGATATAACACAGTTTCATTAGAAAAGTACAAGGTGCTGTACGATATAGCTCAGTTTAATTAGAACAGAACATGGTGGTGTATGTTGCAACACAGATTAATTACAACACTACACGGTACTCTACGATATAATACAGTTTAATTACAAAAGTACAAAGTGATATACGATATAACACTGTTTAATTACAACAGAACATGGTGCTGTACGATAAAATACAGTATAATTACAATAGTACAAGGTGCTGTTCGATATACACAGTTTAATTAACCAGTGCTCGGTGCTGTACGATATAACACAGTTCAATTACAACACTACACGGTGCTGTATGTTGAACACAGATTAATTACAACAGTAGACGGTGCTGCACGTTAAAACTTAGTTTAATTACAACAGCACACGGTTTTGTACCATATAACAAAGTTTAATTACAAGCCTACACGGTGCTCTACGATATAATACAGTTTAATCACAAAAGAACAAGATGCTGTACGACATAACACAGTTTAATTACAACAGAACATTGTGCTGTCCGATATAATACAGTTTCATTACAAAAGTACAAGGTGCTGTACGATATAGGTCAGTTTAATTAGAACAGAACATGGTGCTGTATGTAGTAACACAAATTAATTACAATAGTACAAGATGCTTTACGATATAACACAATTTAAATACAACAATACACGGTGCAGTACGATGATTTTCAGTTTATTTACAAAAATTAACGGTGCTGCACGATATAACACAGTTTAATTACAACAGTAGAAGGTGCTATACAATGTAAGTCAGTTTAATTACAAAAATATATGGTGCTGTAAGATATAACACAGTTCAATTCGCCAGAACACGGTGCTGTACGATATAACACAGTTAATTTACACCAATACACGAAGCTTTGCGATATAACACAGTTTAATTACAACAGTATACGGTGCTGTACGTTATAATACAGTTAAATTACAACAGTACACGGTGTTGTACGATATGATACAGTTTAATTACAACAATACACTGTTCTCTACGATATAACAGAGCGTAATTACAAAAGTACAAGGTGCTCTACGATATAACACAGTTTAATTACGAAAGAACATGGTGCTGTACGATATAATACAGTTTAATTACAAAAGGACAAAGTGCTATACGATATAACACAATTTAATTACAACAGAACATGGTGCTGTGTGATATAACACACTTTAATTAAAACAATAGACGGTGCTGTACGATATAACACAGTTGGATTACAACACTACACCGTGCTGTACGATATAACTCAGTTTAATTACAATAAAGCACGGTGCTGTACGAGGTAACAACATCGTTTAATTACATGAGTACATGGTGTTGTACGATATAATACCCGTTTAATTACAACAATACACTGTGCTGTACGATATAATACAGTTAAATTGCAAAAGTACAAAGTGTTATACCTTATAACACAGTTTACTTACAACAATACACAGAGCTTTACGATATTACTCAGTTAAAATACAACGGTCCACTGTGGTGTACGATATAACACAATTTAAATACAACGGTACACTGTGGTGTAGGATATAACACAATTTAAATACAACAATACACGATGTTTTACTATATAACACCGTATAATTACACTACACGGTGCTGTACGGTATAATAAAGTTTAATTAGAAAAGTAGAAGATGCTGTACAATATAACACAGTAAAATTACAACAATACACAGTTCTTTACGATATATCACTGTTTCATTACAACAATTCACAGTGCTTTAACATATAACACAGTTTATTTACAACAATTCACGGTCCTGTACGATATAACACAGTTTTATTACAACACTAGACGGTGTTAAACGATATGATACAGTTTAGTTAGAACAATACCCCGTGCTGTTTGATATAACAGTGTAATTACAATAGTACACGGTGTTGTGCGATATAGCACAGTTTAATTACAACAATAGACGGTTCTGTATGTTGAAACACAGATTAATTACAACAGTACAAGGTGCTGTACGATATAACACAGTTTAATTACAACACTACACCGTGCTAAACGATATAACTCAGTTAAATTACAACAGTAGACGGTGGTGTACGTTAAAACACAGTTTTATTACAACATTACACGTTATATGGTAAAATGCTTTACCATATAACACAATTTAATTACAAAAATACACCGTGATGTACGATATAACACAGTTTAATTAAAACAGTACAATGTGCTATACGATGAAAGTCAGTTTAATTACAAAAATACACGGTGCTGAATGATATAACAGTTCACTTCGCCAGTACACGGAGATGTGCGATATAACACAGTTTAATTACAAGAGTACACGGTTCTCTACGATATAACACAGTTTAATTACAACAGTACACGGTGCTGTACGATTCAACACAATTTAATTACATGAGTACATGGTGTTTTACGATATAATACCGATTAATTACAACAATACACTGTGCTGTACGATATAATACAGTTCAATTGCAAAAGTACAAGGTGTTGTACCAATAACACAGTTTATTTACAACAATACACAGAGCTTTACGATATAAAACAGTTTAATTAACCAGTACACGTTGCTGTACGATATAACACAATTTAATTACACTACACTGTGCTGTACGATATAATACAGTTTAATTACAAGAAGACAGGGTGATGTATGATATAACACCGTTTAATTAGAACACAACACAGTGCTGTACGATAAAGCACAGCTTAATTACACTAATACACGGTGCTTTATGATATAACACTGTTTCATTACAACATTACTCGCTGCTGTACGATATAATACAGTTTTATTAAAAAAGAACAAGGTACTGTACGATATAAAACAGTTTAATTACAAAAAAACATGGTGCTGTATGTTGTAACACAGATTAATTACAACAGTACAAGTTGCTTTACATATAACACATTTTAATTACAACAGTACACGGTGATGTACGATATAAGCAGTTGAATTACAAAAATTCACTGTGCTGTACGATATAACACAGTTTAAAAACAACAGTACAATGTTTTATACCATGAATATCAGTTTAATTACAACAATTCACCGTCTTCTAGGATATAACACAGTTTAATTACAACAGTACACGGAGCTGTACGATATAACACAGTTTAATTACAGCAATACACGGTGCTTTACGATATAACACCGTTTTGATTACAACAGTACACAGTGATTTACGATATAACAAACTTTAATTACACCAGTACACGGTGCTGTACGATATAACATAGTGTTTAATTACATTAATACACAGTGCTTTACGATAAAAAACAGTTTAATCACATAGTACACGGAGTATCAAAGAGCACCGTCAATTGATGTAATTAAACTTTGTTATATGGTACAGTACCGTCTGTACACCCTGCTTTACGATATAATACAGTATAATTACAAAAGTACAAGGTGCTATACGATATAACACAGTTTAATTACAACTGTAGACGGTGCTATACCATATAACAATTTTTAATTACAACAATTGACGGTGCTCTTCGATACAACACAGTTTAATTACATGAGTACACGGTGTAATACCGTTTAATTACAACAATACACTGTTCTGTACGATATAATACAGTTTAATTACAAAAGACAGGGTGATGTATGATATAACACCGTTTAATTAGAACA